>NC_063204.1:22150270-22190270 GCF_017589495.1 Alosa alosa
TAAGTAGCATTAGTAATCATGACTGCATAGTGATTGCATTGACAATAACTTTTCCATGTTCATGTCAGTGGCATATGAATTAGTGAAAGTGAGGAAAAGTTCAGCCAGCTCTGTAATCGATTAATTCTACTTGTCATTGGACTTTCTGTTTCGAACTAGCTTGAGTGAATGAGTGTTCATTCTAACCTACTGGCAACCTGAAGGTCACACAGCCCCAGATTACTCTCCAACTGAATGAGCTGAGAGCCATTTTATGTTGTTTTTCCATCATGTTTCTTTTCATATATCATGTGATGGTTGCCCTTCCCCCTCCTGCCCTCTCTTATCTCTCTCTATCTCTCTCTGGAGTTCTTTTCTTTCCTCTACCACTCTCTAATATTGTGACTTACACATAGTGATGAATGACAGCATGAATCATAGTGCTCTTTAAAGAAATCCAAATCAAAACTAAAACATAAACCACTATTAATTCATAGAGTGTAGTCCTGGGTTACCACTCCACTCACTGAAAACTCCTGTCATCTTATATCTCATCGATGAATCAGTGACCTTCCAGTGTACACTGCCGAATTGATGCCATGATATTTTATTTGATGGGGCCCTATTTGATCAGTTAATGTTAAATGTCTTTTTATAAATGTGTGCGCGTGGGCAAAGGCTGAGGAGATATTATGAGGAAAGGTACACACACACACAGGGGCTGGCGATCCGCCACCAAAAGGTCACGCCATGTGGAAGATTTGCTTCTCAGCGAGAAAATGAATAATTAATGGGTGTAATATTGCTTGTGTGAAATAAACTCACACAGCACCAAGGCCAACTTTGGCAAAAACAAACATGAAACATGATGGGTGTTTTGGGAGGCATGAAGGGATGTTGAGACTAAAGTCACTCCTGGAAACCACAGTGCAAAGGCATTCTGGATTCTGAATGTCCATGAATGGGTCCCTCCAGTCTTTGACTCTTGTTTTCCTTGTGTACCTCGAGAAAGAAGTTTTCCAGTCAAGAACAGGATCCTAAGGACAAGTAATTAAGATGTTATGAAAGAGTGGGAGGTTCAGATTCAGCTAAGGGCATGGTGGATAATACAAAAAATGACAGGAAGGGATTATGTTTAAGCAAGTAATTATTACAAAATAGATGGATGTAGCAATCTGAAACAAACTAGGCCTACTACATGGCTGCAGTTTTACCAAACCTTTTACATATTGTAAATTTACAAACCATTACCTTGACCTACAGTTTTACCTGTTATCTCTTTGCCATGTATGGGTATGTGTTCTTTGTAAGTCTTATATAAGTCATATTTTTTCATATTTAATGGTCTAACCCACATGACATTAAATAGGTACTTTTTCTTGAACAGCCATTTCTGACATGAAGCTCAGGACTGCTGACCTCCTTAAGAGGATATATGTCTGAAATGGAGACAACCACTCTTTCATACCTTAATAATGGATTTTCCTCACAATGACTCAAGTAATTCTCTCTGTCTCTCTCTCTCTCTCTCTCTGTCCATTTCTTTCTCCATTGGCCAGAGGAGGCGGAGAGGAGAGGACAGGGGGGAAACCCAAAGAGGATATGCTTCCTGACAGTGAGTCTGTCTGCTTAATGATGGAGGCTTCACATAACCTTCAAACCAGGCCATGGTGCCAACCAATCACTGACAGCTCTACCCGCTCCCCCAGCTCCAATAAATGTCAAGCATTCATCCCTCTCTTTCTCTTTCAGTCTCACTCTCTCTCAATCCCTCACTTTCTCTCTCTCTCTCTCTCTCTCTCTCTCACGCTATCTGTCCCATCTCTTCCACTGTCTCACTGTCTCGTAATTCCTTACGATCTTTCACTCCCATGCCCACGACTTCCTCATTTCTCTCTATCTTCCTCAGATTCCCTTTTCACTTCTCCTCCGTTTCACTCTCTCACTTGCCATCACTACTTATTGCCTCCTTCCTCTTTTCTTACCAACCCTTACCTTCATCTTCTTCCCAGCTTACTTTCTGAATATGAGCCACTAAATAGCTCTTCTGTAGAAGAAGAGAATGAGATACAGAGTGAAGCAAATCAAGAGAGAACGGGAAGCTACACTCTAAAAACAGATTAGTTGGATTAACCATGATATCAATCAATTTTAACCAATGTCATCGTGTAATATGTGTCCGAATAACAAATTAGTTAGATTGACTTTAGTTAAGTTTTTAACCAATTTTTATCAGTTGACAAATTAACCTATCCCACTAGGTTGCACTAACCAATTAGATTGTGTATTAAGTGTCCAACTAACTATTAGTCAAATTGACAAATCTGACTTAGTTAAATGTTAACCAATTTTCATTAGTTGACAAATTAACCAATCTAACTAGGTTGTTTTAACCATTAGATCGTGTAATATGTGTCCGACTAACATATTAGTCAAGCAGATTGGTTAAATTTTCAACCAATTTTTCTCAGTTGAAAAATTAACCAATATAACTAGATTGTTTTAACCATTAGATCGTGTAATATGTGTCCGACTAACATATTAGTTAAGCAGATTGGTTAAATTTTCAACCAATTTTTCTCAGTTGAAAAATTAACCAATATAACTAGATTGTTTGCATTAGATCGTGTAATATGTGTCCGACTAACATATTAGTTAAGCAGATTGGTTAAATTTTCAACCAATTTTTCTCAGTTGTAAAATTAACCAATATAACTAGGCTGTATTAACCAACTAACTGATAACTAAATAGTTTCTTGACAAATGACCAATGACTTAAGGTATTTTAAACAAGTTTACTGTTTAAAGACAACCAGCAACAAAACAACCCACCCATACACATATTCACCCACCTAAAACGAAACAAAAAGCATACAGGCTAATATACATAAGCATACATACAGGTGTAGTCACATACATTTAAACGCATAACCATGATCAAACTGGCATGGTGTTGCCCTCATCTGATATGAACTCAACGGATTTACACACAAACACATACATTACAGCACACACCCATACATATATAAATATTCACCCACCTAAAACAAAACAAAAAGTGTACAGGCTAACACATAACCATGAGCAAACTGGTGCACAATCAGAGCACAAGTTGTACACACACACACACCCACCACTCATACACTCCCACACACATACATACTCACACGCATACCCTCACATGCACACTCATACACACACAGGTAAACACGTTCACATACACTGCCGAGTTGTTCCTTGTTTCAGGCATTCCTCATTCTTGGATTTTAGAAGGCCGGCTATATCTGTTGCAGGCTGGAGCGACAGAAAAAAACAAAAAGAAATAAAAGAAAGTAAGCATATATTACAATTGACCGTGTCCATGAATATAATTAAGGTGCTCTAAGCGATGTTTATAAGCGAAAACATTTTTGTCACATAAAACAAATATCACCTGACCATCAACTAGCTGCCTGTCCCCTGAATACACTGTAAAAAAAGCGCGGTCTCTGGACAGCCCAGGCTCCAAATATGGCCAACAAAAACAGCCTGGTCCAGCCTGGACCATGAAACATAACATATTGTTCCAGCCAATCACTGATGAGATGCACGTTCAGGAGAGTTTCAGTTGCATGGGAGGGAGGGGAAGCGAGGGGTGAGCTAGCTCTCTGTTTCCTTTGAATGTCAACAGAAGTGACGTTACCGAACATCGCTTAGAGCACCTTTAATGCAAACTACTCAGCTTGTGTGACAAATAAAAGCAACCTCACACTAGCAGCTTAGAAGTCAGGTGCGATAGTTAGAAGTAATGCAGATGTGCACTATATACACACCACCAATATGTGACCCTGCAAGGGGAAACCAGTCGCTTTGGTAGTTATTGTGCTTACATGAACAACCATACACTAAGCTTTCCCACGATATGTATATCGAGGGTATTGCAAAAAGTATCACTAAGATAACCGCATCCAAAGTTGGCATGGTTCTCCTGTCACGATACGCCAGAAGAGGAGAAAATCACCTTTTTAAGTAAATTGTCACGTGCGATAGTGTGAGGGCACAGCTAGTATTAGCCTTACAGTAGCGTGACTTTGAAGCGGATGACTGACTATGTGCAGTTTCATCAACCGAGTGAGTGTCTTTTTCTGCCCCCTAGTTAATACCTGAGACGGTCATAAGGTGTCACTATATAATATAATTAATGTATTTCGGGGGAAGTAAGGGGAGAGGAAGTCTGTGAGACACAGATTGTGTATAGGCTTTTAAAATGCGCTAGGCCTACGTCAATGGAAAAACGTCCCTAAAATGACGCCAGGATATTTCTAAAAGTTCGTGCTTTTGACCGTTCGTGCCCTGAAAGGCAAGTCTTTCACATTCATATTCGGTTACATCTGCCAAGAATGATGGAGAGAGCTGACACATTGAGTAACGAAAATGAGTAATTTTAGAGTAAAACCTGAGTGACTGCTAATGGTTGAATTTAAATAAAGTCTTTAAATCAGTGGTCTCCCAGCGCACCTTCTAAAAATAGCCAACAGGTCGCCTGCAGATCACGCTCTAAAAACACCCTCCATTGTCAAAGTTTTCAATAGATATTTAAGTCTAGACCAGAACCATTTTAAGAATGTATATGGCCATACATCTATAACATTAAATTGATATTGGTGATACCTTACAAATTGTAGCTGCGTTAAATTTTAGCCTTTGGCTCCAAATCCGTTTCACATTCAATCTTTAAAGGGGAACTTGGCAACTATTTCAACATAATAAACCCGTTTAGAAATCATTTGGATGGTTAAATGACCTGTTCCGTGAAAATGGTAACTTTCCCCGCGTCCTAGCGTCCCAGGCGGAAAACCAACCTTGCAACATTGAGACTACCGTCCCGAAAGAGAAGTGAAAAACAAGAAACTCGTTTTAAATCGTGTTTCTTACCTTGTAACATCCACATAGTTCTGCCAAACTTATGCTAACCGTTTGCTAGCTTGTAAACAAATCCATGTGCTTTATCGTTACCTTTTCCCACAGTTTGAAATAGCATAATGCACAATTTCTCCAGCAGAGGGGAAATCCTGCCAAGTTTCCCTTTAAACAACAACGAAGCGGAGCGCATACACGCTACTTGCATTCGACAGCATACAGTCTACACTTTCATATTGTGAACAAATTTCACGGATAAACATACGTTTTGACTGTTAAAGCAACACCAAATAACTTTCCCTCTGCACGCCGCAATTTTGTTTATCCAGCAGCGGCTTTGCAAATAACGATGTCCACAGACAAGGTAGAATATGTTGCACGATTTATGAAAGTACGATGTATTGCGACATCAGATGCAAGTCAAATTTGTAGTTTCTTATGTCTTGAACCATCGAACTACAGACCCGGTACCCGATCTGGCAAACTTATATAGTGCGGTTATAGCCGATAGAGGTCCGCAAAGCGAATGCAGAAGTGCCGTTCACCCTGTTACAAGTTGATGAACCACTGAAACGATTTTGGAAACATTATTTTAAGGTACAAAAAACTCTTTGGTGTTGCTCTAAACCCTGACTTTATTTAGGTGAAGATTAAACACAGTTAGCAGTCATTCCATTTGTCCACGCCGCTATCGTTCTTGGCAGATGTAACCGAATATGAATGTCAAAAGCACGAACTTTTAGAAATATCCTGGCGTCATTTTACGGACCAGGAGAAGTTTTCCATTAACGTAGCACATTTTAAAAGTGGGCCTATAGCCTGCACAATCTGTGTACACAGAACTTCTTCTCCCTTACTTCCCCGAAATACATTAATTCTATTCTATAGTGACACCTTATGACCGTCCCAGGTATGAACTAGGGGGCAGAAAAAAGACACTCACTCGGTTGATAAAACTGGACATAGTCAGTCATCCGCTTCAAAGTCACGCTACTGTAAGGCTAATAATTGCTGTGTCCTCACATTATCGCACGTGACAATTTACTTAAAAAGGTGATTTTCTCCTCTTCTGGCGTAATGTGACAGGAGAACCATGCCAACTTTGGATGCGGTTATCTTAGCGATACTTTTTGCAATACCCTCGATATACATATCGTTGGAAAGCTTAGTCAATGGCCGTTCATGTGAGCACATTAACTTAATTTTGTACATTTTACCAAACTGGTTTCCCCAAACATTTTACCGACTGGTTTCGCCTTGCAGGGTCACATTTCACAGTGACCCTACACTTCTGAGCAGTAGTATGTCTGTGTGATATCATACCTTATCGCAACATTGCCTGCAGCAGCACTTGCCTTCTTGCTTACACGACCTTAACATAGATCATCCCCCATCGGACTTGCAAAAGCAGGCTGGGACTGCTGGGTGGCACCTAAAAGAAAAGAAAACACCATTTGCCATACATCTGGTTATTGTTGATTAAGATAAAAATCATAGCATTAAAAAAATAAGGAAAGGTAAGTCAATCTGGTGTACAAAAATAAATTATAAATACCTTCTGAAGGCACACTTGCCACCATCACCATCTATGTTAATTCTTGATATCAGTTTATTTGTGAGGACTCTGTCAATAAAAGATAGGATTAAACCAAATTATGCATGCTGTACAATAAATTGAGTTGCTGTACAATTTTTTAAATAATGATTATGATCAGTTTGGCAGATATTCACAGCTCACATTACCACCAACACAATGGTAAACGTGGCTAAATTGCAAAATTCAAGACCATTTTAAGTAGCTGCAATAATCATGATTCGTTTCTGTATTAAAGGTTGTATCAGCGATAGCTAGCTCGCTACTCTCTCCCCTCACTCCCGCACAATTAAAACTCTCCTAAACGCAAGATCTTGTCAGTTATTGGTTGAAACACTTTATTTTGCCTTTGAGTGTTTGCCAACCCTTGTTGGTAGCAATTGTTTTTGTGTACAGATCTCAGAGCCTAGGCTGCCTACAGAGACGCATTTTTTTTGACGGCCTGCTTATGTGGCAGACAGCTAGCAGATCGTTAGGAAAGATTAGATGAATGTGATCAGTTATGTTTGGGCCTTTTTTGGGCCTGAAATCGCTGATACAACCTTTAATGCATTACATAGCACATATGTCAAACAAATTAGAGCATGCACAATAACATACCCCATAGCCCTCACCATGGAAAAAAAATATATTCAAAACACAAACACTTACACCGCGTTGAAGGCAGCAGCGATGGCTACTAGACATCATCAAGCAGCAGGTAGTGCCATCAGGACAGACCAACTTTGACCTAGACAGTTGATGGAGCACACATAGCAACAGACACATAAAAACAGGGGATAAACTAAACACAGTTACAGACACAAATACATCCTCAAATACTTTTTTGTTTACTTCTATACTATTTGGTAAAGTTGCAAGCATAGTCTACAATGAAAGTAATGAGCGGTACGAAATTATGATTTATTTATGTATTTTTGGACAACGTAGGCTACCGGTAAGTAAAGCGGGAGATGTGTGTTGCTTATACTGTAAGCTGCAAAGCACTGTGTGAAACACTAGAAAGGGTGTGTCGCGGTTCTGCCTTTTCACACCGCGACACAGGTTCGTGGATATGAGTATTGCGATTTAGGTTTCAAATTGCATATCGTTACAGCCCTAATGTAATTCTACGTGTATGTGTGTCTCTACCTGATGAGTGAACTCTCTTGCGGGCGTCCGTATGGAAGTGGCACACATTTGGAATATTCCAGAATGCACTCAGCATTCTCAGGGAAGCAGTCCTCATAACACACAGTCTGTAAACAGAGGGAACATAAGGAGACTAAGATTAACACACACACACACACACACACACACACACACTCCACACACACACACACACACACACACACACACACACACACACCCCAAGTTAGCAAGGTAACGTTAACGAACTGGTTCAAAGCCCACCGACTCACAAAGCTGGCAAAGAGCTTGACTTGATCTTCACTCGGAACTGCAGCACAGACACCCTCATGGTGACGCCTCTCCATCTTTCTGACCACTTCTTCATCCAGTTCAACGTCAGCCTGTCAGAACAGCCTCCGGCTCCTCAGCCGATGGTCACATTCCGCCGCAACATCCGGAACCTGTCTCCAACGCACTTCTCCTCTGTGGTTGCCTCCGGTCTACCTCCACTCAACACCTTCTCCTCTCTGGAGGTTAATGAAGCCACCGACTCGCTCTGCTCCACACTGACCTCGTGTCTAGACGAGCTGTGCCCTCTTACCACAAGGCCAGCTCGATCCAAACATTCTCATCCATGGCTAAATGATACCCTCCGATCGCAGCGCACCAAACTCAGAGCCGCGGAGAGGAAATGGCACAAATCCAAACTAGCTGACGACCTCAAAAACTACCAGACACTCCTGACCTCCTTCTCAGCCAGCATCACTGCTGCTAAGACTGCTTTCTACCATGACAAAATCAACAGCGCTACAGACACTCGAAAACTTTTCTCAACCTTCAAATCGCTACTCAACCCTCAGCTGCCTCCTCCTCCATCCAGCCTTACTGCAGATACCCTCGCCTCATTTTTTACAAACAAAGTGGCGGCAATCAGCAGTCAATTCTCTACATGCCCACTCAACGCATCTGACTCAGATACCGCACTCCTACAACCTCTAGGGACTGCTGGAACATCTTTTTCAGCATTCACGCCTCTCTCCGAGAGTGAAGTGTCCAGACTCCTGACATGCAGCCGTCCTACCACATGCTCGCTGGACCCTATACCTACGAGCCTACTTCAGTCCATCAGCCCGACCATCGCTCCAGCTATCACACATGTGATCAATGCCTCGCTAACCTCTGGCACATTTCCAACAGCGTTCAAAATGGCCCGGGTAACACCGTTACTTAAGAAAGCTTCTCTCAACCCTGCTCAAGTCGAGAACTACCGCCCTGTCTCACTACTGCCTTTCCTATCCAAAGGCATTGAGCGAGCAGTCTCCAAACAGGTCTCTGACTTCCTTTCACAGAACAACCTTCTGGATCCAAATCAGTTTGGGTTCAAAAGCGGCCACTCTACCGAAACGGCTCTGCTGTCTGTAACAGAAGCCTTAAAAAAAGCCAGCGACCGCGGTCATCAGTACTCATTCTGCTTGACTTATCGGCTGCCTTTGACACGGTTAATCACCGTATCCTTCTCTCTATACTTTCGCTGACATGGGAATCTCGGTTCTGCTCTCTCCTGGTTTGAATCCTACCTCACAGGGCGCTTCGTTTAGCGATATCATGGCTTGGTCAGCTATCCGCACCTCACCATCTCACCACAGGGGTCCCCAGGGCTCAGTGCTGGGCCCCTCCTCTTTGCTATCTACACCACCTCCTTGGGACAGATTATCCGTTAAGACGGCTTCTCATACCAGTGCTATGCAGGCGACACACAGCTCTATCTGTCCTTTCCACCTGACGACCCCTGGTTTCAGCACGGATCTCGGATTGCCTTTCAGACATAGCTACATGGATGAAGGCACACCACCTCCAGCTGAACCTCTCAAAGACTGAACTGCTGGTCATCCCAGCTAAACCTACCATACACCACGACATCAACATCAAATTTGACTCCCTGTCTGTTTTACCGACCAGGACTGCAAGAAATCTAGGAGTTGTTCTTGACAACCAACTAAACTTCTCAGATCATGTTGCCTCAGTCGCCCGGGTCATGCCGTTTTAGCACTCTACAACATCACGGAAAATCAGGACTTACTTGACTCAAGATGCTACCCAACTTCTGGTTCAGGCAATAGTCATCTCACGACTTCGACTACTGCAATGCCCTCCTGACAGGTCTCCCAGCCTACGCGGTGAAACCACTTCAGATGATCCAGAACGCGGGCGGCGCTGGTCTACAACCAACCCAAAGGGCACATGTTACCCGCTGCTCATCCAGCTACACTGGCTACCTATGGCGGCCCGCATCAAATTCAAGTCTCTAACGCTTGCCTACAAAGTAGTCTCCGGTTCTGCTCCCACCTACTTGAATGCCCTCTTACAGACTTACACTACCTCCAGACCGCTGCGCTCCTCTGACGAAACGGCGTCTGGCTCTACCACCCGATGCGGCTCAAGCCAATCAAACTTTTCTCATCTGTTGTTCCTCGTTGGTGGAACACACTTCCAGTTCCTACAAGGGCAGGGACATCCTTTTCCACTTTCAAAAAACTCCTGAAGACCCAGCTCTTTAGAGAACATCTACTCTCATAGCAACACTTACAACAAGTCTTACTGATCCTAGCACTCACCAGCCGTTTTAAACTGACAAGTAACTGTTAAAAAACAGCACTCACCGGCACGCACTTATTCTTACTGTACTCTAATGTTCTTTTTTAAACTGTCCTAAAATTGTGAGAATTGTTCTAAAACTTACTGTTTACCATGCTGTTAGTTAAACTTTGGTTAAAAAGCGTCAGCCAAATGTAATGTAATGTAATGTAATGTAACAACTTTCATCTGTGTCTCATGGTAATAGACATGTAAAGACACTTTAAATGTAGCAGCTAGCTAAGTTAGCTAGAGCTAACCTACTTGTGCCAGATATTTCATTCAAACTAAAACTCTATTCATAACGACATCTCAGACAGAATTATTGCTAGATATGATATTAACACATCATTCAACACAGATATTCCACATAATGGTGAAGTTAGTTACTGGAAAAGCTAACATTCACAGCTAACATCGCTAACGTTAGCGATGTTAGCTCGCTAATTCAAATATTTTGGTTAACATTCCATTATGAAAACAATAAAAGCTATATTTCTAATAAATTCCCGTTTTCAATTGACATACAAAGTACTTTAATTCTTACCTTGAATGATAAGGACAGGCAGAGTTTGAACAGCTTACACATGTAGTCAGCTGCATGACAGAAAAAGTGACAGTTGAAGTCACTGGTGGCTGGAGTTGAAATGTCAGTCAGGGTGGGGGATGGGAATTGCTGTGTGTGCATAAACTTATCAAGAGCGTTAAAACAATCGTAGCCTATGTGAAAATTATTAACTGTTGCCATTTTAGACTGTTACATTGAAATGGCTACTAAACTGATTGATAGAAGTGTCCAAACAATAGTAACATTAGCCTAGTGGGCTATTATTACTACTATTATGATTATTATGGTTCTCATATGGTGTGACGTCAATTTCAGATCAATTTGACTGATTTAACATTAATCATATTGACCCAAGTTTTATAGTGACTACATGTCCCTGTTGAACCTCTTTACAATCACAAGCAAGCCAGCTTGTAAAGCTAAAATAGTATGAAATTATGCTCAACATGTTGGTCAAAGCCTTGACTAATTCTTGACATCAAATTGACATCAAGGTGCCAGCTGGGTAGGGTATAGCCTACACTTTTTAGGACTAGCCTATACAGGCTGCAACTTCACATGAAAAAAAGTTCACTTCCCCTCAAATAGAAGACACAATTGAAGCAAGTGGTCCACACAAAATGCACCGCACTGGTGCATCTGCCAATTAAGACCTAAATAAATATAGGCTATTTAATATAGGCTATTTGGTTTTGTGAACCACTCCGCTTCAGTCAAGGGGCTCGATGGGGAGCCGCGACACAATCAAACTGCAGGGTCCCCCCTGGGGAATGCAAGGGGCTGAAGGCATTGAGCCTTTAAAGAAAACTATGTATAAGTTTATGTGAATCAACAGTCAAATCCTCCACTTAGATAGATAGATAGATTGATACTTTATTGATCCCCAAGGGGAAATAAAAAAAAAAAAAAAAAACATTAAACTTTAACATGCTATGCAGAAATGGCAGCCATGTACACAGGACCTATAGGCCTAGCCTACTTTCACAGAGGGGGCCTTACCCTAATCAAGAAAATTCTGTCATAATTTCAATATAGCCTAACAAAGGCAAAGTGTAGGCAAAACTCCTGAAGCTTCACAAATACAGGCTAGGCCTATTTTATATTTTAAATGTTAGACTTCAAAGACCCCAATGAAACCCTGGAAATGGTACATTCAATGTAAACCGATAACTCTTGGTTAAATTAACAGATAGCTGGTTAAACAATAATATTTGTTATTTCATTTTCTTAAAGTGAGTGCTGACCAATTAAATTGGTTGTTGAGAAAAAAAATCCATGAACAAATGAGATAGGTTATCCATTAACCAATGTGTCTTAGTTAAATTAACCAATATTTGCTTAACTAATGATGTTGGTTAATGAATAACTAATGTATTGGTTTAATAATTACCAATATGTTTGTTAAATTAACTAATATATGCTTAACCAACAATATTAGTTGTTTTTTTAATCAATCTGTTTTTAGAGTGTACCGTATTACTGTCTTAAAGGTGAGATAATGAGCATGGTGATCTAGTCCAGTGTTGATATATACATTACTGCGCAAACTGATATTGCATAACTTGTCAATATGGCTCACAGGTACTCCATATTGACTGTTTCACAATGCTAACAGCGCTTTAATCAGCGCATCATGTCACCACCCGTGGTTTCACCTGTCACCTCCACGAAGGTCACCCGGGCCATGCCTCTGTTTAGCGCAGTGCAGTGACCTTGCGTCTCCCCCACAATACCCCACCCCAGGTCAACTTGACCAGAGCCCTCCTCCGACGCTCTCGGGGGTTATCTATGCTTTTGGCAGATGATACGGCCGGTTGGCCGGACACAGTGACAGCTGCTCACCTGTGATTAATGGAGCGAGTCCTGGCATGGGGCAAGTCAGGGGGAGTGAGGCCTCTGGGCGTCACAAATCACCGCAATTAGCCTGTGACTGATGGGGTCGGCTACCCACGGTGCTCTGTTTCGATGAACCACAACTTCTGTTTTTGGCAACTGTTGGTGGAATGGGTCTCTGTCATCTCTCTGTTACGTAACAATGAAAACAACAACTCTCATATGTTATATATCAATGATGAGTTTTTTTATGATATTTACATATTATATTTATATAATATAAAATATTTACATATTTTATGATATGTTATTATTCTCACCCTGTTTCTACACAATGCTAACCGCCACCTGTAAAAACAAACTCACTAAAATCACACATATTGCCTTCAAGATAATCAGTCTCCCCACACCCAGCCTATCAGACATGAATGACACAGCCATCACACGCCTAGCACATACAATAGCAGCTCACACAGACCACCCCCTGAACCAATTCTTCACAGTACTTCCATCCGGCCGCAGATACAGAGCACTGAACTGACTAAAGCCACTTTCAAAAAAAGTTTTGCCCCCACCGCCATCACATTGCTGAACAAGCTGTAATACTGTCACCACCACCTCAGTTGCTAGTTTCTCACACTGGATGTGTCTATGTGGGTGTCTTAATGTGATGTGTCTTTGTGCTGAATGGGGATGGGTAATGCTGGGTGGATGAGATATATGTCACATAGGTGGATGGGATATATGTGTTACGTGTTTTTATATACTGTGGATGAGATATGTCACAGGGGTGGATGGATATGTGTTACATGTTATATGTGTTTTATATATGTTGTGCTATGGAACATGATGAAAGAAGACGTGTGGAAATGATTATCCCTATGGGACAGTAAAGACTCCATCTATCAGTCATTAAAAGAATTTGTCATAGTTTCTGGATCTAAATTGTAAGGCACAACAATTAGAACAACCATTAGAAGACGTTCTCTTCACTTAATCTTTATGTGTATATGGGTCCACCCACCCACACAACACTTTGATCAGCTTGAGCTTGTGGCAGATTTTTAGGTCTGGGCACTTTGGCTTCTTGGGCTTTGAATGTTTTCTTTTTACTTGTTTTTGTTGTTGTTGTTGTTGTTGGGGCTGGGGGGGGGCACAGAAAAGCAAGCATTCACATTTAAAGCAGAGTCTAAACGAGGCCTGTGTTGTTCCATCAGCGCCTCTGTGTGATGGACTGCGCAGGGACATCCAGATGGCACCGGCAATACATCCCGCCCTTCACTTTAAAACAGCACTCCTCCCTCTCTCCTCCCTCTCTCCTCCTCCCTCTGTTTTTTGTTCCTCTCTCTCCATCTCTTTCTCTCTCTGTTCCCCTCTCTCGCTCTTCATCCCTCAACTTCTATGCCTTTCGAAGACATCATCACGGAAATGCAATCACGCGCTCCGACTCAGCAGAAGCGGTTCACGGTGGCCGGCCGTGGAGGTTAAGGATATTCAGGCCCACGGGCGGCCGGTGACGGATGGCCAGGAGCCTGGGGGGAGAAGCTGAGGAATGGGCCTGAGGACCGGCGAGAGAGAGAGAGAGAGAAGAGAGAGAGAGAGAGGGAGAGAGAGAAGGTGGAGCCATGGAGGGGAGAGCACATGGCACACCTCTCTCCATCTCCATCTGTCCTTTCTCTCTCTCTCTCTTTCTCTCTCACTCTCTGACTCTTTCACTTTCTCTCTTTCTTTCTCTCCTTCTCTCTCTCTCTCTCTCTCTCTTCTTGTGCTTGCTCTCTCATGGTGTAGGGTAGAAGTGAGGCCACATCCAGATCCCATTTTGAGAGGCCTCCTGTGGGTCCTGCTGTTGTAAGCCTTTGAGTGGATATATGTTCTTTTCTCTTTCCTCTTTCCACTCTCTCTCTTTCTTTTTCTCTCTATATATCTCTCTATCTTTCTATCTTGTGAATGCAATATCTTTGATTGATGAGAGCTCTTCTGATCGTGAAGGACTTTTTTTCACTTTTTTTTTTGTTTAGAGCAGATGCACTCAGTGCTCGCACAAGTGGCATTACATTCAGACATTTTCAGCCGGGAGAGGAACAAAAGTTTATTTTTGGCTACTCTAAATGGCAAATACAGTCGCTCTGCCCTCTGCCAATTTTTGCATGCACTCCCCTCAAAGGTTGTTGGGCTGTGATGATTACAAGGACAATATCTACACAGTCCAACAGTAATTAGGTGTCAAGTTCTGTCTCCCAGTCTCTGCTGTTTATTGATCTCGCAATGTTGTTAACAGGAGGAAAGAAGACTACACAGTGCCCAGTGTTTGTGAGTTAAGTGGACATGGCCACGGCACTGTAATTGTTTTGGCCAGCATGATTGGGCGGGACAGTTATTGACTATGGGGAGTAAGGGAAGGACTTGGGCGGCTGACAGGAAGGAAGTTCTTTTGGACGCTTGCTGTCGCTGTAGTGGCGGACAGGCTGACACAGGCTCTCTCTGGGGCCACAGACGACGCAGGAGTAATGAGTCCCATCTCTCCCTCTCTTTCCACCCTCTTCTTCTCTCTTTCTCTTTCTCTTTTCATACTATCTGTATCACTCTCTCTTTTCTCTTGCTCATCCTCTTTCTCTCTCTCTCTCTCTTTTCTCCTCTCCACTTCTCTGTCTTTCTCTTTCTCTTGTTTTCTCTAAGAAAGTTTTACTTCGTCCACTTACACTTATTGGCAGGATAGAGGACAGTTTTGAACAAAGCAAAATTGTAACAATATATGTTAAAATATTCTCTGCATTTGTGACATGCTGTGTTTAAAATCAATTTGTTTCTTATCCTCCAGTGAATTTTTATACCCGGTTTTCAGAGACATCTTAATAAAAAAAAACTGGAATACATTTGGTTCTCGTTCTCTCTTTTTTAATATGTGTCTCATTCAAGAGACATCAAGAATCACAAAGTATTATTAAAATCCACAGCACTCATTCCAACATTTGTGCTGTGCAGCATAGTGATGTTTGAAATCAGTGCATGCAGTGATATTACACAAGCATCTGAAAAAACAATGTGTGCTAGAGTGACATTTGGTTGATGATATTACAGCACACAATGGCACGTAAATCTCGCTCTCCAGTCTGTGTTGTCACACATGTATAAACAGGCAATATGCGTGCTTGCACAGATGGAATTACTCATATTCAGACACACACATACACACACTATGTGTCTTTCTCACTCTTCCTCTCTTGTTCTCTCTCTGTCTCTCTCTGTCTCTCTCTCTCACACACACACACACACACACACACACACACACACACACACACACACACACACACAGGGATACACAGACACACACCAATGCACACTTCAATCATTACTCTCCCTCTTTCCCACTTCGGAATAACAAATGGATGCTCCCACCCACCAACCCACCCATCCACTCTTTTCTCTCTCTCTCTCGAACCCCCATCACCACCTCCAATCAGACCCCCCAGCCCCCACGCCCTAAACCCAACCTCCCCCTCCAGCCCCCACCCTTTTCGCCGAAAGGTGTTTTTACAAACACTGCCATGGGTCGTCCCTCGGCAGAGAAATTGCAATTATTTGTCATTTTAATTTGTCTGCCGCTGCGCAAGGCAAGAGAAAAGAATGGCTGGCCTCTCTCGACATGGCTGGCTCAAGTGATTCATGGGTCCATCTGAAACACGGAATTAATATTTGAATGTAATTATTACTTCCCCGGCCATTAGTACGGCAGCTAAATGAAATCATGTGAGTGCGGGTTTTCATTACCGTGCCATAGATTTATAAAAAAGGAAACCGATGGAAGGAGGGAGGGAGGAGGAGATTGTGGGTCGTATTTTGGCGTGAGCAAGCGATTGGACGATCTCAGTGGAGGCGAGGGGAAACTCTGCCACGCCGCCTAATTGAGGCTGATACGATCTTCACAACGTGCCACAAGGAAGGGAAATGGGAACGCCGAGGACATTCTCTCATTACTTTGGCCACATTAAAGGCTGCATAAATCAACGACAAAGGGCAAATGCCCGTAAATGTTTTCAGAAGAGCGGAGTGGTTTGGGTGGTTTTATGGCAATATCACAGTGAGGCGTATGCCTTTGTGAGTGCAGAGACAGATTTTTTACAAGCCGGCTACATACAGTTAAGAACAAAATTATTCGTACCCCTGGCAAATATTGATGTTGATTTTCTCTTTATCAATGAATCATGAAAATTACACTCACATGCCAAAAGGTGGTAGAACATGCAAGACAATGTGGTAGAAACATGGAATCAGATAAAGAAGCGTTTTCATCTTTTTTAACATTTTTATGAAAAATGGTGTGTGGTAGCCATGTGGCAGTGTCATTTTCAGTCTGAACAAACATATTGGTCAAGAGAAACTCAACATTAAATCCATATTTTCCAGGGGTATGAATAATGTTGTTCTTAACTGTACTGTATATAATAACTTTGCTTAAAAACCTTAAGTCCTTGCAATTGAAATACAATGTTCATAGTATACAGTATATGTCAATTGGTTTGCTGTGACAGTGGTTGCTCCTCTCATTTGAAGGGGAACAAAAAGAAGGAGGTGGTATTCTCTCAAAACCACTAAGAACTAGAAGATAAAGCCAAGCCGAATCTCTCTCTCCCTCTCTCTCAATCCTTGAGAGCCCGAGGCAGACAACACTTCTCCTTTGTTCAGATTAAATCTGTGCCAGTGGTGTACAAACATCTTAAAATCCATTTGTGGTGGAGTGACGTTCGCATGATGATATTATGGAGCCAGACGCCATGTTTATCTGTTTCTCTAATCTGTGTTGTCATACATACACAAACATATCCATACTTACAGGCACAAGCCAAAGACACACACACACACACGCACGCACGCGCATGCACGCACGCACACACGCACACACACACACACACACACACACACAGAAACACCTATGCACATTTGGAAACATACACATACACACACAAACTCACATGCACAAACCCCTTCACACATACACACACAAGGTTGTAGAGGCAGGGTGATCCTCAACATTCTTGACTGGGTCGCAAGTAGGGACCCCACTAGTCTTATTTCCCTCATCCACCAAGCCCATGGGCTGTCACAGCAAATGAGAGGCCCACTGGCAGACTGATCAATAGCTTCTGACTGCAGACACGTCGCTGTCTCCCACCCTCCTCACAGTCAAAACCTCATGCATTCATTTAGAGAACATCAATGTGAAGTGCTATTACTTTTTTTTTTTTTTTTTTTTCGGGGTTTTTCTTGTATTTGACTGTCTCAGCCAGATAGTCAGCTATGCATTAAAAAGTGAGATAGAGTTAAATAATTGTGACCAGTCAGGATTAGATCATTAACATTGTGTTTATTTCAAACAAAGACACGTAAACTGTCCGAAATACTAGGAGTAGTGTAAGAGCCGGCAAAGTTCGGAGATCCAAATGTACAGTTATGTTGTTCAGATATAAGACCCATCCGCATGATATCCGCAGAACATGCGGACTTAAACCTATGTCTGAAAGCAGCTACACTAAGTCTCCTTCCACAATGCGACAAGATTTAGGAAAGATGCTCACAGCACTTCAGAGCTCGGAGGAAAAAAAGACTGAATGAAGATATCAAAGAATGACATACATTTTAAAATCTCTCCCTTCCTGGTTTCAAGGTTAGTTCACTGACTTACGCGCCACCTAAGAGGACGACCTGTGTGTCCTTGAGAGCCCATGCGTAACCATGGTGTAGCCTTTGGAGTGATTTATTGTGTGTTATTGTTCCACTTTTCAATATTGTTCAATGCTGGGCCACTGATTACCTCTCCCCACTTCCTCTGTGGGTCCGTGTGAGCTGGACACGCACTGCCCCCAGGGCCGTTGGTCTCTTTAATTGGTTTTGAGAGGATTTTTCGCCCTTTCCGCGGTGGCAAATTTCATCACACCACGTGGTGCATGGACCGGCCAGCTGGAAAAGCAGCCATCAAGATTTTAGTCTCTCTCACTGCCACTCACTGCCGGTCATGAGTCTCAGCTTCAGGTGTGTGACAGGTATATATGCCTTTGTGTGTGTGTGTGTGTGTGTGTGTGTAGTGTGGTATTCTCAACCAAGATGTTCAATCTCTTTGGCTTCTTCTTTCTCCTCATCACCATGTGAGTGTGGGAAAGAGGTTGAACAGAGATAAATGGTGCTGATTATTCAAATGGTCATCATTGTGTACTTTGAGTCTGAAAAGGCTTTGTACATACCTAGACTGATATCATTGCCCTGCTGACTGTGGACATACATTTATACTGTAGTGTAGTGTGTGTGTGTGTGTGTGTGTGCGCGTGTGTGTGTTTGTGTGTGTGTAGACAGTGTTACACTGTGTGTGCATGTGTGTCTGCATGTGTGTGAGAGAGAGAGAGAGAGAGAGAGAGAGAGAGCCTGTCTGTAAGACTATGTACTTGAACACAGATACAGACACTCTGTCAGATTCAAGAGACCGAGACACCCAAGGGATCTCAGTATGTTTCAGTTAGAGACTCCAGCAGACAATGGACTAGACTCACTGATACATGTGAAAAAAAAATAATTTTATTAAAAATAAAGTCCAATCTAAATCAAACCAAAATAATAAGTGACAAAATGGTAAAATGTAAAAAATGTAAAAAAGCATCTATTCTGACATTTCAATGGTTATATTAATGTCATTTCCTCACACTTACTTCCTCTAACGGACATGACTGTCTATCATCTCTTGCCCATGAGGACTTCATTTAAACAGATAAAAGTTTCAAAATGTGAGAATGGCTGCCCTTCAGCTCTAATATCTTAGGCTCAGCACACTGGAATGGTACTGTAAAAATGACAAATCTCTGTAATATTCTCCACCCTAATAGAAAGCCCACTGTGCTCTCTTTGGCATTTTAAACCTTTTTCTTTTACTTCGTGGCAGGAACCTGCTTCCCATTACGCTCCCCTTAACAAGTGAGGTGAGTTTTCATCTCGGTGACACACACTAGTCAGTCTGTCTGCCCTGCAGCTTGATCACCCCTCTCTCTCTCTCTCTCTCTCTCTCTCACACACACACACACACACACGCACACATACACACACACATTTACATATTTAGACATGCACACAGACATAGACACACCCACCCACACACAGACACTCACTCACTCACTCTTCCACACACAGAGACACATACACACACACACAGATGCTAAGGTCATGACCTGCCTTGTTTCTGACACTAGTCTGGAAGGCTCTCAACATTTTAGAGGCTTTCCCACATGAAGCCCCAAATCCGAGAGTGACACTATCCCTGCTTAGAGTCCGGGACATATTTATAACTGGGGGAATTCCTTGGCTTCTGAAAAGCCGCTTAAACGTAAATGTTTTACATCATAACTGAGTCGGTGCTGAGCAACAGCCACTTTTCAACAGACCGAAATTACATTCAGTGCCATTAACTTGAAGCCAACAGAGACACTGGCACACACTGCCACCTAGTGGTCAGTAGTATGCCCAGGTGTGAGGTGTGGGTAAACATCTATGCCCACGGCCAGCGGTCTCCCCACAACCAGACACACTTTGCAGTGATGGATAGCGATGCCCAGCTGAGCATATTGCGCTCCTAATAAAAGCTGGCCAGCAATTCACACAGCTGGGAGTGTTTTCTCCAAAGTATTGCAGGTTTTAAGGGT
This sequence comes from Alosa alosa, assembly GCF_017589495.1. Taxonomy (NCBI): domain Eukaryota; kingdom Metazoa; phylum Chordata; class Actinopteri; order Clupeiformes; family Clupeidae; genus Alosa; species Alosa alosa. Next base: position 22,170,567 of record NC_063204.1, read on the forward strand.
AAAAAAGCGGTTTACCTGTCAAAAAGAACGATGTCTCCACAAAGACAGCATCTCACTTCAAAAATAGTAAGCTGGATTTATTTTCATTCTTTTTCTGTGAACTTTTAACTCTTTATCTGCCCTTAGTCAATAAAAAGGTATCATGAGAAATACAAGCATAGAAATCAGTGCATGTCCTTGCAGAGGGACTTTGTTCATACACACTAAGTGGGCTACTAACCATTTCATCCCTCAACATAAAGCAGCAAAATTCTAGAGGTAAAAATAAAGCTACAAACCATATAAATGAAACAGTAAAAAAAACTGTGCAGTCACAATGAAATGCAAGCCATCACTCGAGGGAAGAAAGCAATTACACTGGTCTCCCACTACAGTCATGCAGTCTCATTGGCTGATTACTGTCCGTGTTCTCCCTCAGTACAGTGTGCAGTTGGCAGAGGAGCGCTGGGTACACATGAAGTCACTGGTGAGCTCTTGGTATCCGCGAGCCTGCGTCAGTCCACTTCCTGTGGGCAATAAGAATTGATGTGGAAAAGGTACAAAGGAAAATCAAGAAGCAGTGTTTTCCCTCGAGGAATGTGGTATGATGCTATCCTTTACATGAGGCTGCAAAGTATCACATCAAATTGTTTGACAGTCTGATTGCTGTGATTTTTCATTTAATCTAGTAGACACTTTATCAGCTCAAGTATTGCACCGCAATGCTTATTTTTGTCAGTAAGATACACTTTGTTGCTGCCTTGAACTGTTTCTTTCAGAATTTCCAGTTTCTTATTGAATATAAATTTACAGTGAAGTAAACAAACTAGGTAAACTTGATCATGGTCAGACTGAAGGACTCCTACCATCCATTAAGTTGTAGAGGTTACAGTAATTCACTCCATGGTCTTTGATGGCATACCATGCCTCTGACACTGACAGTCCCTAAGATGACAAGAAAGCTTAATGAGTTATTATTCTTCCCAACCAGACATGTATTGCTGATGAGTACTTTTACATTGAAGTTTACGGTTTGCATAGCATATTCAAATTCTCTGTCAAGTTTACCAATTTAACCAATGAGAACCAGTTGGGTGAGCAGTTTCTAGCAGCTATTAAAATAATTCTTACAGAAACACTGCAATGCGTAAAGAATCCAAATGAAACTAAGTGGAAGGTGATGTCATCGACATGGCTTTTCATTGGTGTTGTGTGTTTGGCTGCGATGAAGTGGGAAGAAGCTGACTGGAGCTGGAAGAGCACAAATCACACAGAACAAGGCACATTATATCTACACACGCCTTGGAGGCAAAATGTATTAGCACTAGTGCACTTGCTGGGCACACACATCTTGGCATTCCACACCTTATACAGACACTTCTGTCCTCCCATGGTACAGCCTGATATCGTCCTCCACTTCTTAATCTGAGAGACCAAAGCTTCATATACCCATCTACAAGGTATGCCAAAGTACCTGTAACAAGTAACAACACACACACACACACACACACACACACACACACACACACACACACACACACACACACACACACACACAGAAAGAGAGAGAGAGAGGCATACAGACCAAAATTACATTCAAATGCAAGTTGCCCATGTGTGCATAGTTTTATGAATCAAAATGCTGCCATCTGGTGGATTTTTTCATTTTTCATTGATTCAGCATCATTACTAAATGCTAACAAGTGTCTTATTCATACTGTGAATCTACTACAGCTGTAACATGTTTAAGTTGCTCTTTTAAGTCTTCTTTTAAGTTTCCAAAGGCATTTTTATATTTACCAGCCTGAAGTTGCCTGAGTTTAGTATTCATCACACTATGGGCCTACTGCAATTGTAATGTGTATAATGGTTAAATCATCATGTACTTTACAACAACCATCCCATGAGAAACCTTATTGAACCTGGAATGAATGTCCAAACAATGTGACAAAGCCCACTTCATTTACAATCTTGCACACTTCAAAAAATGGCTAATCACATGGATCGACATATCCTGCTTAGATCCATGACGTCGATCCATTAACTAATTTTCACTGGCCTGGGCTACACAAAAGTGTTTTGTGTTGGTTGAACAACTGACCAGTTCATAGAATCATGTGAACAGTGGGCTGCAGATGCCTAAATTAAGCCTAACCAGCACACTGGCCTTCATATCCTGTCCTGCCAACTGTTTTGTGCTGCCAAAAAAGAATGTAAACATTGCCTTTCTTATTATGAATTGACTTGTTAATAGTGACAGGGATGTCTGTCATATGACCATGGCAGACAGCCAAGAACATGAATCATTCAGCCTGCACTGTTGAAGGCAAAGGCAAATACACAACATGAGAGTCTAAAAAAGCAGAAATGATGTAGCTCATTTGACCTTCCTACCATTACAGATTATTCACTATTCAAATTAAATGAATTATAGTGTTAGTTATTCAATAAGTTATTCAATTAGGCAAATTTGCCATTTAGCAACATCAAAATAACACATAATAAGCAACATGACACTTCGTAGCAACTTTATGTCACAGCCATAATGCTATTAGATTCATTTTCAATATTTTCAAAGGCACTCACCACTGTGATTAGTAGTTCAAATATTCTCAAGCACACAATATTGAAGAGCAGCTATCTAAGATCAGTTTCAAAGTAAGGCTAACACCTAGTCAGCCATTTTGCCATAATGCCCTTATGCTGCCTGTAGTGATAAAAGTTAGGACAAAAGAGTGAGCCGACCTTACCATTGCACTCTGCATTGAGCATGAAAAGGTCCTGCATCACAGAGTACCACAATTCCCAAAATTACAGTGCCAAGTATAAGCCAGCGGGTCAGATGCATGATGTCCAATCTGTCTAATGGTAAACAAACTAAGATGGGTGGCAGCTTTATACATCAGTGGAGCTTCGGTATCACAGGATGGTCATGTGCCCTTTCTCTCCTCTGAAGGAAAGAGCCCAAATTCAATTAACAAGGAGTCCTCTGCGAAATAAGTCTGGGACAAACACCATTTAAATCGTCAGAGGGACATAGATAGCCTACTTGTTTTTGGACAGACTTTAGGCTATGTGCGAAAGGTAGGATGGCCTAGGCCTACTGGGAAACTGACCATTGCTCTACATGTATGTTTACAAAGGTGGCTAAATACTTAAAAAAATACATCTACTGTGCTATATTCAATTCTATTAACAGTGCAACTGAATTATAGACTATGGAGTTTACACCCTTTTAATAGCCTATTTAGGCCAGGCTAAATCATTGAAAAGCAGGTCTTCAAAAACAATATTTATTAAATTAAAATATTTTGGGTGTAAAAGAGTACATCCATGCTGCTTTCAATTCTGTTCATTTTACGTTTGGGTCACAAAGTTCGCTACTGCCAGAGCCCCTCTATGCTTCTCATAGATGCTTTTGCGTAAAAAGAAACAACAACGTCGCCCGCTAGGTGACGGAGGTAGCTGTGGTTGGTAGATGGCAACATTAGGGCGGAGAGAGAACCCTTATGGCAAGCCATTTTAACATTTACCCACTAGACTGGATATGTATTGCAGATATCTGTAATTCAGTTTTGCCTAGTCAAAACTAAATTGCAGATATCTCTATCTGACGTTTCGACTAGTCACAATTACGTTACAGATATCTTGAATGACAATTCCAACTATCCAAAATGTAATTGCGACTAGTCAGAAAGACGTTGTTGATATCAACAATGTTAATCCCAGATAGTCAAATTTAACGGGTAAATGTTAAAATCGCTTGCCATAGAACCCTACGATATTTGCGTCACTCTTTACAACTTTGGTTTGAGGTTGAGAGGTTGTGAAATCGTGAGCAACGTGAGGGTAGCTGAATCCTCACGGTCCATAGTTTGCTGGATGTTGGGTGGCTGGTTTGTAAATCACTTCAGTCCAAATTGATGGAAGAACTGATGGTAAGATAGATCTCAAATGAACTTAGCGGGTGATATTACTTACAGAAGGAACGGTAGTAACAATAAGGCAAGACATGTAGACTATAATTATTGAAACCTACCACTTATGTCTGACTCAAAACAATGTACTGTAGCCTATCTACGATGAAGCAGAGTAGGCTAGGCTATAACTCGTTCTATCATTGAAAACGGCCAGGTGGGAATTAGGCTATTATGCATTTTTAAGTATATTTTCACGGTCTTATCGTTTTCCAAGTTGTCATTCATATCATTAACCAGCACAGTCGCATGTTATAAGCAAGTAATAACGCAATGTCATGCAAATCTCAAGCTTTGCGCAAAATGTTAGGCTCTTCAAAGTAATACCCTAACAGTTGAGTACCCTATACACCCCTTCCCTCACATTCTTTTTGCTCTAGGTTAACGACAGAGGCATTGTGACTGAGATTAAACTGAAGTTAATCCTGTAGAAACATTCCTGGCTATGTCTTTTGAACTTTGACATGTCATGTTATTTTTGTGCCAACTGTGTCCTAGCCATCATGTGCTGTTCATTTGCCTTGTAGTGCTAACTGCTATACTTTCTCAGCATACACTTTCCAGGTAAAAGACAAAAAAGAATGGAGAAAAGACAAGCAGATTCAACAGTGACGGATAATGTTAAAGACTGTCTTGAACTTTTAGAGATTGTAAATGATGTCAAACCTACACAAAACACAGAGGTATGTTAGAGCTGGATACAGTCTATGAATTCCAGGTCTTTCAAGTCAAAACAAAAACAGCTACACAAAAGAGTCCCAGAGACTGATAAAATCATGTTCTGTTTAATAGGGAAATACATGTTTGTATACTGATTGAATCACCGTAATGTCTGTCCATGTGAACATTTCCTCTTGTTGTGTGTCAATTGCTACTTATAGGCAGTGCCAGAATACCATTATACTGCACCACACAGAATGTCTCAGACAGACTCCATCTCTCTCTCTCTCTCTCTCTCTCTGTCAGGTCTGTAGACAGCAAGAGGCCCAGTTGCTGAGAGAACCATGGCAGCACCCACTGCTGTCCCCTTACCCTGTGGAGGAGTTTGAGTTGCCCACTAGTCTACAGCTCCAGGAGCTACCTCTGTTTCCACAGTGGCACCTGCCTCTCAAGGTCATGACCTCCCTGATGGTTTCCACATTCCTCTACACGCTTCTGAGGGACGTCCTGCAACCTCTGGTAACCCAAAGCCGGAATGACTCCTACAAGATTCCCATTCTGGTGATGAACAAGGTGCTGCCGTGGACCTCCATCACCCTGCTGGCCACAGTGTATCTTCCTGGCGTGTTGGCGGCCATCTTGCAACTGTGCAGAGGTGAGAGAGTACATTTGGGGGTGATACTAGACCATGGCAGCATTTTTATTGGTAGAGGTAAAAATCTGTTGAACACACAAAACATATTTGTGTGTGTGTGTTTTGTGTGTGTGTGTGAGAGAGAAAGATGAGGACAAAAGACTGAAGGAGAAGGTGAATGTAGGAGAGAGAGCATGTGGTAAGATGAGAACAGTGTTGAACACAGTAGTTTATTGAGTGTGTAGAAAGGAAGAAAGAAGTCAGCTGCTAACTTCCACCTACAGTACATCACACCTCTGTTCCTAAATAACAGTCCCTCCCCTCCAGTTCCAGTCCCTCCCACACACACACACACACACACACACAAAAAGATTGGGTGAGATGACGCATATACCGGTACTTAAAGTAAGTGATGCCTATCTGTTGTTCTCCCATTGCACTCCCATTGTGTCTCAGACATATTTTAGAAAAAGAGTCCCTATTCTGTTGAAACACAAAAGATTCAAGTTCTGTAAATACCATAAGGGCGAGCTGCATGGCCTAAAGCAATCACTTCTGTAGCTCAGTAGTACAGTGGGAATGGCCAGTAATAGTAGGTTGATTTTACTGATTTACACTGATTTACATATATCACATTAACCTATTTTAAAAGATATACAGTTGTAATTTCCAAAGCCAATTAAACCATAGAGAAATAATACTATTGACACATAGTTCCAAATAGTACTGCATTCTTCCTATAAGGGTGAACTTGCACAACTTAACCTATGTTAACGGGCCTCACAGGTCATCTGCACATTTAAGTAAAGCCGTTTTGGCTTTTACGCTGACCTTTGCCCTGTCCCCACATGGCTGGCTCTTCTCAGAGTAGCAATTAAACTCCAGCAAGTGTAAATTTAGGCTTCTGCATTCTCTCCATGCCATTGTGGTCACACTGACAGGCGTATTGTCGGCACAGTCTCAGGAAAAGGGAGGCCCATGCACGTCTGCCAAGAAGTTAAGCATGCAGTCTCACCAGACGGGATAGTGTTCATGCTCTAAAGTGGGAATATGGTGCAATATTTACCACAGATTGCTCAATTCACTCTCACACCATAAGTCGAGTGCAAGCATAAACAGTGCTACTGGGAAAGTCTGACATCTGTTTGGGAATTACACAATTAAAGTCATGTAGAGACAAATATTTAATATTCATTTTTATAAATGTTAGTTCTTGTGTGTGGTAATCCATGCAGAGTATTTTCCGTAGACTATAACCATATAACTACAGTTAATTTTAGTATGAGTCATCAACGGCTGGTTAGAAAGTTGTGAGTCTGTCACTTTTGGGAAGAGGTGTGACACATGAGGCCCGACACACCTCATTGTGAAAAGGAAGTGACTGCAGACTGGTCAGCCGTGTAAACAGATGCTGGTTCTGTCCTGTACAGCAGTGTGCAGCACTGTCTGCGAAGTCTCTTGGAACACAGCCAGCCTAAACTACTGAGAAACAAGTCTGTATTTTTTAAGGCATTTAAAAACATTTAAAGGCGATTTTTGCAGATGAGTAAGAACACCACTAGACTACATTGTTTTAGATTTTAAATAGTGAAATTATGATACAGCAATGACACAGGCATGCTTCCCAAAAGTCATGTATATTGTAAGCATCTTAAATTCTTAGGCATTTTTCCTTGAAAAATGTTAGCTTTAGCTTGACATCTCGCGTCTTCAAATATTTAAATTTCAATTGAATTTTTATTTATAGAGCACGCCTCATGGTGCTTTACAGAGTGTTAAACAATCAGAGAAAAGAAAAGGCCCATGGGTAACAGTCGCGAGGAAAAACTCCTATAGAATTAGAGATACATATAGGAAGAAGATCCACGACTCAAGGGCCTGACCCATCTAAATAGGATCGGTTACAGAACAGTAAGGTCTGTGTACAAATATTCTATTGCCTGGACTTGCTACACACTAACTTTAGTTCATTATCATTCCATGGTCCATCCGTACATCACTGCACATCTCTCCCTGTATGATTTGACAAGGATAGTGTGCATACACCTGCGTGTGAGTATGTGCGTGTGTGTGTGCGTGTGTGTGCGCGTGCGTGAGTGTGTTCGTCCTTGTGTGTGTGTGTGCGTGTGTGCGTGCGTATGTGTGTGTGAGCGTGAGTGTGCCTGTGTGTGTGTATGTGTGTGTGCGTGCATGTGTCTTTATGTGTGTGTGTGTGTGTGTGTGTGCATCCCTGTGTATCTGCGTGTGTGTGCATCCCTGTGTATCTGCGTGTGTGTATACACGCATGTGTGTTTGTTTGCGTGTGTCTTTATGTGTGCATGTGCGTGTGCGTGCGTGCATGTCTGTGTTAGAGCCCGACCTGTGTTGAGAAACACTATTCTAGTCCTCACATCATTGTCATTGCGCAGGCACTAAGTACGGTCACTTCCCGGGCTGGTTGGAGAAGTGGATGTGTGTGAGGAAGCAGCTGGGCCTACTGTCCTTCCTGCTGGCCGCACTCCATGCCATTTACAGCCTCAGCTACCCCATGAGGCGCTCCTACAGGTACAAGCTCCTCAACTGGGCCTACCAGCAGGTGAGCTCCAAACCCCCGGAATCGGATGATGAGCTCAGTCTCATCATATGAGGCATATGCATACTACTATTAGTGTTATGCTGTCTGACCTTATGTTCTTGTGGTCAAGCAAAGAAACGTTGTCATCTTGCCAGGTATTTTGTTGCTTATTTGAGCTTATTTGTCAGTCAGATATGTAGTGTACATACACCCTGTTACTTACTTTTACTTTCAACTGTATGCACTGAGCTGCTGGTTGAATGTCTTAGAACTAAATGGCATACATGCATATATCCAAATAGGATTTATCATATAAAATGCCTTAGACTCAGAAAGACATTGATTGTTCCCATAGGTACAGCAGAATAAGGATGATGCATGGGTAGAAGATGATGTTTGGAGGATGGAGATCTATGTCTCTCTTGGAATTTTGGGACTTGGAGTCCTAGCAGTAATTGCTATGTCCTCTTTACCATCTGTCAGCGAGTCTTTCAACTGGAGAGAGTTCCAATGCATTCAGGTAGCAAAGGAACATCTAAGTGGGAAGCCTTTACAGATATATTCATAATCTTTTCCTTTATGACAGGAATTTATTGCCATTTTTCCACACTTTTCTGTTTGCCTTGCAGAGAACTCTGGGATATCTTGCTCTGCTCTTGTGCACAACTCACACGCTGGTCTTTGGTTGGCGTAAGTGGGTGGAGCCAAAGCATTATGTCTGGTACACGCCACCATCCTTTATCTTAGCCTCTGTCCTTCCTGCTGCTGTGTTACTGGTCAAGATGGTGCTGTCACTGCCATGTCTGGACCGAAGGCTGGAGCAGATTCGCCGAGGCTGGGAAAGGCCGCACTCCCAGTGAAAGGGTGAGAGGGGAAAGGACATTATGTAGCTGCCAGAAGGATGGACATCATACCATGGGCAATATCTTCAGCTAAAAGGAATGAATCAGTATAGTGTATGTTCCCTATGGGACCCTGTAACATGATGATGCTTGGTTATGGTTATGGTTATGGTTATGATATTTGGCCACTTTTGTCCAAAGCAACTTATGCACTATAAGAGACATACTCTAATAATGAAATGATCCATGGAGTGAAAAGGTGTTGAGACATTATAGTGGGGAGACTCTTCCCCTTTTGTAAAGAACAACATGTAGTATTCAAATACGTTGCTGATTATACTCAGACATGTATGATCAGCAGCATATTTGAAGACTGCACAATTCCCCAAAGCTGTTATTATCTGTTAAATAACTATGAAACACAGCATAATTGCAGTGTCATACTGACAAAGACTTGAAAATAGTGCCTGTCCCTGTGTTAACTCTCAAGTTTGTGACTACTTTATTTATCTGAAAGGTGACTTGTGAAAATGTAATTTCAGCATGTGCTGTATCTGGGTATGTGAGCTACCAGTGCAAAAACACTGAAATAACAAAACCCAGTTTATGGGCCGCGAATGTTTGGAAACATGTGATTCAGTGAGATCAGAATGAGGCATTCAGAACTCTTCCCTTCATAGACCTACCTTATAGACCTAGGCCTACAAAAAAGCTGCCATCTTTGAGATCCGGTATCCGACATGGGGATTTTTTAATGATCGCACCTGTGTGGGGACGAAAAAGTCTGAAATGCAGTACGTTTTCCTGAACACACTTTTGTCCTCTGCCTTCGAGTGGATACTGTGATCTCCAGTACATGAAGGCGGCACACTTTGATTTTTGTTAGCCCAGAGCTAACTTGCTAACTAACTTAATGGGAAGTTGCTTCGCAAGTTAGCTCTGGGGTAGCAAAAATAAAAGTGTGCCACCTTCACGTACCAGAGATCACAGTATCTACTCGAAGGCTGAGGACAAAAGTTTGTAGAGCAAAACGTTTGCATTTTCGATTTCTTTGTCCCCGCGAGAGTTTAACAGTGATAATTCCAAATTCCCATGTTATTTTCCCATAGGAAAAATCTCAAGATACCGGATCTCCTTATATGGGCAAAGATGTTTTTTTTAGGCAAACTTCAGAGGTCTATGATGTGAAGATGGTAAGCTTGTTGAATAAAACCACTTCAATGTTACCTATCTGGACCAAGTCTCCGCTGACAACTGAAGAACGAAAGTGCTCGGGACCTGCTACCAAAATGCAAAGCCATCATGCCATATGCTCATGTTTGTAGAGGGACAGGCACACAAATGGTGCACTTTGAACAGGACTCCTCAGACGTTGTGGTGCTGTTGATATTTTGACCAAACAAAGTGCAAAAGTCTGAAATGCAGTACGCAGTACAGGTGATTAAGATCTCAACAAACTATTTAAAATTGTGGAAAAAGTGGTGAGATACAGTATGTGAACTTGAATGTTTAGAATTAATTTATTCTAAAAAGGTTTAAATTCTGTATTGCTATTTGTAAAAACATGTACAGTTCATTCTGTAGTGCTGTTTGTATATTATGTCATGAACTGTTCTTAACCCTAGTTACATTCGGTAAAAATAAATGACATATTTTTCAGTTGTTACGTTTATAAAATATTTAATTGAATAACTTTAAACATATGAAGTGTCAAAGTTTTAAATTGCAGTGAGCAATAGGCTAGCCTACCCAGCAATAATGTCATCAGATTGTTGCACATTGATATTATTAATAAATGTAATACATCCAGCAGATGGCAGTATAAAATATAGAAATCTTTGGCTCTGGTAGAAAGCCACAGCCTCATTGTATATTTTTGGGCATCATTATATTTAAACATTAAATTAAAACATCTACATTAAAATTACATTTTTATCCCAAACCACTGAGTTATGGAATTTCTTAGTTACAATACCTGTAAGTATAAGCTAGTGTGCCCCTGGGCATAGACATGAAAAGCGCCCCCCTGCCCACCTCAGCGAGTTGGTAACTGAACTAAGCTAGCAAATATGAGGGGGACCAAAACAAACAAAAACCCAGATAGTGAAATCAGGCTTCCAGATCTCAGACCACCACTTCTGACCCACTGTCGACATCAAAATATTTTAAACTTGTAGGGGTCACACGAGACCTCAACGATTTGCGTAAATTCATTGAAAGGTTTGGAAAAGTCTTGAAATTTCATTTAGTCATACGAGGGACATAGGTAGGAAATGGCGTACATCCCATTCAATTACTTTCTTCATGGGAATGGAATAGTGGGGGAGAAAACAGAGAAAGCTATTTGCCCAATGTCATCAAAAGTCACATGTTTAGCCCCAACCTGTGGCTTAAAGTAAGATTGTAATCATTATACTTTGAGGGGGACATGCCTGCCCCCACCCACCCATAAATTGTTAGGCTACAATAGTATCACTTACTGTTGTGCAAAATAATCACTTGTAATCACTAAATGGTTAAAGGCACAGTCAGGGATTTTACACGATTTCAAGCCCATAATATTTTTTCTCACATTCAGCAATCATCTCACGACTGCTAGTTGCCCATTCCACGATGAGGCTATACACAGTAAAAAAAAACGGTCTCTATAGGCAGCTCAGGCTCCGAAAACTGGAAACAAAGTGGGGGCAGCCTGTCCCACAAACAGACTTTCTGCAAAATCTCTGACTGCACCTTTACATATCTGACTGAGAAAGGGAGTGCAGAGGTGAGATGATCTCAGTTAAGTGAAGAAACTTGATTACAGAGAATTGCCAGGAAACTGGCTTGACCTGCACAATAATCCACTCTTGAGCCATCGTTTACTGTGAAAGTTGTAGAATACGAATTACAACATACCAATTGCAAAAAATACAGATTGGTCATTACGCACACGCCTTCTCTCTCCACCCTTCCTCTCCTGGAGCATTTGGTCAGTGCTCTTTTAAGCGGAACTAGTGCCTAACTGCTAGCTACAAACTTTTTTTGAACTTGAATACATTCTAAAGCAATATAATTTGCCTATCATCTGTTTTACATGATCATGCAATCAATATTCAACCCAAAATAACTGCACCCTATAGCTATTTTTAACTAGATTTAAGTCAGTTTTTGCACTTTTACTCACCCACCCACTCACATCTTAGCTGCAACAGGCACAAGTAAGATCGCTAAATTCCCACCTTGTTTAGGATCCCCCTGAATGCTATCAGATAGGATACACTACATACAGTGATATATACAGTGATACCTTTACAACCCAATGCTGCCTGGAAGGCACTAGGGTTAGGCATGGGTTAAGGTTAGGGTTAGGAAATTAGAATTAAAATGTATTTTTGGTAAGTAGTTGTTTTGACCATTATGCACTGGCCAGTTGTTCTCGCCCCACTATTCCCATCTAAAAGTCAAATAAAATAAAATAAAAGTTAAAAAGAAGAGATAAAAGAGAGGAGCTATAAAAAAAGACACAGAGTGGTTTAAAACTTTAGTTAGTTAGTTTTAAATTTTTCATTAAAACCTTTTTGGGTGTAGTGTTTGAAGTTTTAAAATCCACAATCTCTCTGCTCTTTTCCTCTGTAAAATGGTCCAGCCTGGGTTCCTGGCTTCAAGGCCACAGACCCTCAAGTGTGTGATGTTGTGCGTCTGGAAGTGTGTGACGAGGTAAGTGTTGAGTGTATTTTTGTGTATGTTGTGCAGATGTTGTTTGAGGCGTGTGCGTAGTGTATGTCCAGTTTCCCCGATGTACAACATGTGACAGTGAGTGCAGGTGATAACAAAACTAAATTGGGAGTGTCTAAATGTAATGGGTTAATTAACTCTGCATGAGTTATTGAAAATGTAAATATTGGCACCAGTGTGTAAAGATTTTATGAGCTGTATGGGGTGTCCAGTGTATGTGATCTTGGGTGGTGTGGAAGGTGTCTGGGAGGATAGTGGGGATGTGGGGGAAGTGGGAAGTTATAAAGTGGTTGATGTGAGTGAGATTGGCCTTCTGTTGGGCAGTAAGGCGGGGTGAGAAATTAATAAGTGGAATGTGTATGATTGCATCGGGGAAAACTGTAGAAGCATGTTTGTAGAGGATGAGGAACTGTTTGATGCTGGTGTTTTTGGGGTCGTGGTCCTTGTTGTTGAGGCCCACTGACAAGACCACCGACGTCACTTGGGGAAAGGGGGTGGTTTTCTGTAAAATTTTGGCAAAGTGGTAGGTGGTGGCTCCGGGGTAACTGTCCATTTGTATATCGGGATGGGTGAAGGGGGGTATCCTATTGAGATTGGAATCTCCTATGAAAACTAGTGGTTTGTGTATTGAAAATGACCATTCTTCCAGTTTGTTTCTAAGGGCACGGTGGTAAGTGGGGTGGAAGAGCTGTGTAGTGGGTAGTGTGGGTTGTAAGAGGAGGTTGGAGATAGTGTGTGGTGAGGTGTGGGGTGTGGAAGGGATTAGGTTTAGGATTAGGTGCCTTTAAATCAGTGGTGGCAGCGCTGCCTGGAACACGACGTTGGGGGCATAAAACACCATTGAGCGGTAAATTATGTCTGAAATAAATGTTTTAGAACTTAATTGTGGTGCAAGAGTTACTGATAACGACGGACTCTTCTCTATTATTGTGTTACATGCTCCGAATGTAAACCACTTTGAGCTGTGTTCTGTGTATGAGAATGTGTTTTTTTTTACTCCGTTACTGGCTACCGTTACTGTATGCCTATAGCCTTTAGTAGGCCTACAGTTTTAACACATCATGTCTATATCCATTTGTTTAGGGCTTAAGAAAAGTAATACCTGTTCAGATCAGCATACAACTTCCACACGGCCCCAATATTAGCTGTCCACCAGATGGCAATATAGCATAACAGTGCAGGTACATGTGGGGAGCACTTTAATAAGGTCAAAAGCATATATGGCTCTTTGAAATTCATGGGGGGAAACCGGTAACAGGAAAGCTCTAAATAATATCAAAGCTCCACAAGTTTGACATCTGTTGAGCACATGACGAGGATGCATTGGGGTTTCAATGACCCCATCATGAATGCGTAAGAAGTATAGAAAATGACTAATAACAGTGTACACAATGTTAGATTAGATTAGATTAGATTCAACTTTATTGTCATTGTGTAGAGTTCAAGTACAGAAACAACGAAATGGAGTTTGTGTCTAACCAGAAGTGTAAAAAAAGAAGCTATGCAATATGAAAAATGTGTGAACAACATGTACAGATATGTGCAATGTAGTGGCAGTTATATTAGTAAGAACAATATTGATATATGCAGTGTATTAACAGAATATATTACAGAAAAACTGAATAAATATGGATATTTAGTATGAACCATATAGACAGATATGTACAGTACAACTATGTGCAGTGTGGTAACAGTACCATTGTAGTGCAGAGACAGTATTATAATAGTATGAAGAATAAGTGTATGTGCAGGATGAAGAGCAGTAGAATATGGCTATGTATATGGTGTAATTACAGTATGTACATTTGTAAATAAATAGACACTATGGATAGGATAGGGTAGTGCAGTTCTGGGGGGTTTGTCCCCCACAATATTGTAGGCTTCCCTGCACTAGCCAACTACAAATGTGAAATGTTTTAAAAAAAAAAAAAAAAACAGTTGTGTTGCATGTCAAATATGTTCTGCGCATTTTCTTCTGGCTTAGAGAGAGAGAGAGAGAGAGAGAGGAGAGAGAGAGAGAGAGAGAGGCTGTGGTGGATGTAAAGGGATTTTACGCAGCAGTTCAGCACCTGTGTCCACAGTGACCTCGGCTCATGTTGCACGTCTCAGCTGAGATGAAAACCAGCGAGTGGCGGTGGTGGCATGTCAGTGATACTGTAGATGGAACTGTATAGGCCTACATCAATCTGTCCAAGACGTCAGTCAGACACATTCATACATTTATATATCACCCACCTATTTAAGACATTACTGATGTGGAGAACATTGTCCTTGCCTGCTAAATTAAACTGAACTAGAAAGGAGCGACACAGACGCTCTCTTTCTCTCTCCCTCTCTCGCTGGAAGTGCGTGTTGTGTGCGTGAGAGAGTGTGAGAGAGAGAGAGCATCGATCTCTCAAAACTCCTCCTGCGCTGTTGCGGTCGTGTGACCAAACCCCCTCAGCATGAGACATACCATCCAGCCGGACCCTTTATAAACCAGCCTCGCCGATCTATTTACGGAGACTGTTAGTGCGCGCACAAGGCTGAAGCAATTCAGGAGATTACTGCATTACATTGAGAAAACGCTCAATTGGTAACAATGTCTCACGGATGGGGATACGCAGCAGACAACGGTGAGAAGCGGTGGGGCTACACTGGCACTTCAAAGGCATCTTAATAGCCTAGAGTAGAGCCTGTCTTAGAATGAATTAAAAACCTATGGTCATGACTGAATGAATGATCCTGGTATGGTTGTCCAATTGTCTGCAATCCTAAATGTCATTTTGACATTGTAAGATGTCCTGTGACATTGCATCGGCACATTCTGTTTAAATATTCTCTTTTTAAGCAATATTAATAGAGAGAGATTTATAGACATGTTGTCTGCACAAAATAGGTATCGCCATCTCTTTCTCCAATTGTTCCATTTTCCTATTGCAGGACCCGACACATGGGGTGAAAACTTCCCGATCGCAAATGGACCTCGCCAGTCTCCCATTGACATTGTACCTGGCGAGGCTGCGTTTGACGCCGCACTGAAGGCGCTCACACTGAAGTACGATCCCTCCACCTCCATCGACATCCTCAACAATGGCCATTCTGTTCAAGTCACCTTCGCCGACGACACTGATAGCTCAAGTTTGTGGAAAATCTTTCCTTTCTTTATTTCCTTCTCTTCGACGCCTTATTAAAGCGCCATGTCAACTGTTAATCTCTTCATAGAAATTATCTCAGAAATCCGTAGTCTATGTATTAGGTGATGATTCAATTCACATTTATTAATGTGGCAACCGTTGTTATTCTGACAATCCGACAAGCTAGTGCAGCAGAATTGAACCGACTGATCATGAAAAAACAACCGTCGAAAAACAGGTGTATAAATGTTACCACTTAGCTGTAAGTAGTCCAGAGAAATGTAATTGACAAGTATTTAAGAAGAATCTAATGTCTTCGCTAATTGCTCGATTCATAAACCGGTGATAATAAAAAAATATTTAATGCGACAAACACTGACCTGTAAGCTTTTCCTGTTACTGCGTAAAACCCGAAGGTCACGATTTGGGCATGTGGGTTGAGTGCACGAGTTAAACATTAATTTTCCAACAACAGACCACTACTTTGTTTAATGATCAAATAGAAACACAAAGGTCTTTAACAAAACACTAGAAACACTACAGTTCCGTTCCATGATTATGTTCAGTGATTTATCTAAAAATTACACATGTATTGTTTACACTGGTTTAATATTAATGAAAATAATTCTGCTGCCTTTCCTAAACAATATTAAAAACAGAACTGACAATATATTTATAAAGATAATACGGCTTAGATTGCCTAAATACTGCTTTGTAAAATCAGAAAGTTATGATAACACTTTTTTTTATGATATGTTGCCATAATAATGTTATGTAACGCTTATGGTAGCATATACAATCTTAACTCTGGCACTTTATCTTTCTGACCTTGTAGTTGTTATGTAACAGGGGCTGTGTATACCTCTAACATAAAGAAGCACGGGGTTGGCTGTTTGGGGAGAGAGGGTGCTTGTGTGCCTGCATTGGTGTGAGTGTGGGATCAGTATTATGAGAAATTCAGCAGAACACTGTTACACACATGCTCTCCGGTCTTACTTATGGCTGAGTCAGGGATTGGGGGTGAATCGTTATTTTTCTGTCTTCCCAAAAAGCAACGGAGTTGATCTGCCATAGTAGTATATCAAGACTGGGTAGAAAAATACAATGTTACGTTTACTCCACTTAGTAAATTCCCCACTCCCCAGAAACCTCCTTTAACCCTTAGTGATAGGTAATCTCGTTTTATTCTACATTAGGCAAGGGACAACAGATGAAAATGAGCCCATAACTGTGCTTTATTTACAGTGCTTGTCTGTTAATGAATGAGCACTGTCTAATATGTAGGTGTGTGGGTTTTATGTGGTACCTGTGAATGTGTGTGTGTGTGTGTGTGTGTGTGTGTTTGTGTGTGTGTGTGTGTGTGTGTGTGTGTGTGTGTGTGTGTGTGCGTGTGTGTGCTTGTTTGTGCATCTGTGTGTGAGCATGCATGTGTATGTGCATGAGTTTGTGTTTTTTCTTTTTGTAAAATGAGAACTGGAACAAAAGGACATGAGTCAGAGGGGGTTGCGACCGGCGTCACTGATATGTACTTGTGTTTGTCTTTCATCTCTCGGCTCCTCTCTGCATGGGCAGCTCTGACCGGGGGCCCAATCTCCGGCACTTACAGACTGAAGCAGTTCCACTTCCACTGGGGGGCCAGCGACGACAAAGGTTCTGAACACACTGTAGCCGGAACCAAGTACCCCGCTGAGGTATGGCACAACCCCCTTTGAAGTGTCTTATACTTTGAAGTCACTTGACCTCAGAATTAGAAGCACTTCTCCATAATCCATTTCTAAGTGTTAAAAGGAGAAATCTGGTGAGTTTTCACATAGATCTCCGTTTCTCGAGGTGTAACACTTGAAGACGTGTTACATTTCCTTTGCTCAATAGTTGAAAGAAATACACATATTCCTCTTGCCTGTTGTGTGCTGTACTGTCTGTCTGTACCTCACACAGAAAAATCTATTTAGTCTCAGTCTTTTTGTGGTAGTCCATCCAAGCCACTGAAAACAAATTGTTCAAAAACTGGAGAGCTGCTGTGTCTGAACCCGTTGCCCTCTGCTCTTGCCTCAGCTGCATCTGGTCCACTGGAACACCAAGTATCCCAGCTTTGGAGAGGCTGCCAGCCAGAGCGACGGGCTGGCTGTGGTCGGAGTCTTCCTTCAGGTTGGTGCTGGTGGGAATCCACCCCACCCCCCCCCCCCCCCCCCCGGCCACGTTTGCACTGTGTTTGCCACGTTTGCCACGTTTGCCTCATGTTCATTTTGTGTCTGTGCCCTGCGAGCTAAACTTTTGATTTATGGTTTACTTTTTATCCAGATTGGTGCTGACAATCCTCAGCTTCAGAAGCTTCTTGATGCTTTTGATGGCATCAAAGCTAAGGTACGACAGACTATGACTGCCTTGAACACAAATAAACACTGATACGTTAAAGCTGACATGAGTTAGTCACTGCAACTACATGGCTCTTACCTCTGTTGCTTCTGTCTGTTCCTGCAGAGCACCCAGACTTCCTTTGCAAACTTTGACCCCACCATACTCCTGCCAGGGTCCCTGGACTATTGGACATACGATGGTTCCCTGACCACACCTCCTCTGCTGGAGAGTGTCACCTGGATTGTCTGCAAGGAGTCAATCAGTGTCAGCCCTGGTCAGGTACAGTGAAAGCACTGTGAAATTCATTGCTAGACACTGCCACTATACAGTGTCATTTTACAACCTTTTTTCCAGATTTGCAAATTCTCGCCTAACGTGGCATGAATAATTAGTTCAGAGCACATTTCTTTGGGTTGTGGTTTCTGGATGTTGTCTCTGTGGTTTTGGACGGGTTTTCTTTGGCTTTCTAGAACAAATAAAACAAGAACTATGAAAATATTTATGGCCCAGAAAAAGATATTCCTAAACGCCTTACTCCTACAAAATCTTCCCCACATGAATATGCAAATGTTTGGTTTGGAAATTGGGTCTGCATGATAATGTATTCATGTGGCCTAAAATACCCCATGGGTTATCATTTTCTGAATTTCTACAGACTTCAGTCAGTAAGAATGTCTGTCTATATTTAGTGCATCTAAATGTAGCCCAGATGAGGTTTAGGTAGGAGCAAGATTTAGTAGAGATGTAATTATGCCTGAGGGCCCTCCTTCACCTTCCTAGCAGTCCAAGCTCTGTCTTTGTAACTGACACTGGAGATACTACAGTACACTGGGTCAGCTAGGCGTTCTCCCTCTCTGTCTGTCTCTCTCTCTCTTTCTCTCTCTCACTCCTCCCCCTCACCTCCCTGACCCGATGGCTATCTTGCAGCCATGTGAAAATTAACACTCCCCAAACAAATGTTTATTTCATGACTGAAGCCTGGCCATCTCTGGGGGGTAAGCCAAGCCAAGACAAGACAAGCCAAGCCAAGCTAATACTCTGTGTGTGTTCAAACCCCTGGTGGCCATTTTTAATTTCCTCTCCCGTAGTGGCCTGCTGAAAAGCTGTAGGCTGAGTGACATGGAAAGGACAGAGAGTATATCAGTCTGTATGTCTGTTGGTTGGTCCTCCATCTTGTAATTTTGTAATAGGGAGAGGCCGTCTGTAGTCAGCTGATACCATATACTTAGAAACTGATTCAGCGGGCTACCAGGCTAAAAACTCTCCTGGGTAGTATATGTTGCATGTTGCCTTTAAGGCCTCTTGCCAGAAAGACCAAGCAGATGAGGGAACAGATTAAACAGCTGATGGACTTTCTTTACATCTCTTTTTTCCTCTCCGTCTTTATCTCTTACATTATTTCTTCTACCTCCTCTTTCACATCCTGTATTTGTCTTTGTCTTTTACTCACTTTTTCTTCCTCCTTCCTCCTGAACTCTGCTTCTGTCTCTCTCTCTCTCTCTCTCTCTCTCTCTCTCTCTCTCTCTCTCTCTGTGCAGATGGAGAAGTTCCGCAACCTGATGTTTTCTGGGGATGGAGAAGCCCCCTGCTGCATGGTGGACAACTACCGCCCCCCGCAGCCCCTGAAGGGTCGCAAGGTCCGCGCATCCTTCCAATAAGCCAGACGCCCACACTCTTTTCCACCCCCCTCCCCCAACCAAGGAGCCGTCCTCCAGTTGACCCCCTGCGACAGCCCCTGCAACCACCACCCCACCTCCCAACTCCAAGCATTTATCCGTCCTCCACAGTGAGCTGTGCTGGCGTGCCCCACCCTCCTTCAAGAGCGACGCGGGGCACAGGAACCCTGTCCGTGCTTCCAGTGCTTCCA